>NC_086449.1:587824799-587867299 GCF_028390025.1 Pseudophryne corroboree | reverse complement strand
GTTGGAAAATGTAATCCAGCATCTTCCTGTGGTTGCGTTGCCATGCTCTAAGCCAGTGGTTTTCAAACTTTTTTGAATCACAGCGCCCCAGTGTATCAGAATTATTTACACGGAACCCCTAGACCAAAAGTGTCTTATTGAGAAATTTAGAAAGAAATATTAAATTAAGTAAATTGTGTTTATACGTCACAAATAGGTTTAGTTATGTGGGGAGGAGCAGGATTTGCTTCGGTTTGTCCACATAGTTTATGATTGGCAGCCACCAGCATTGGTTTTGTCTATTACATTGACCATAAATAATTTTAATTGGTCCTGGATCACCAACCCAGAACACCCCTGCAAGTGTCCTGAAGCAGTCCAAGGTTTCACAGCATCAGTGGCGTCACAAGGGGAATGCGGGGGGAAGGGGGGGGAGGGGATGTGGCCCGCCGAGGGGTGACACCAAATTGCCGGCTCCTGCTCAGTGACAGGAGCCGGGTGCTGCACTGTAATATAACGTGCAGCAACTCGCCTCCTGTCACCATGTAGTAGCCGGCACTGAAGAAATGCCAGTCTCCGGGCCAGGCCACATCTCCTGGACCCGGATGTGTCAAAAACGGGGGTCGGTATGCCAAGCCACACCCAGTCCCACAAAGCCACGCCCCCATCCAGCGAAGCCATACCCATTTTTCACCCTGCCGCACCGGGTGTTTGAGAGGTGAGTGTGCCTCTGCACAGCACAGTTTGAGAACCACTGCTCTAAATTCAGAAGGTGACAGATCCCTACATGTCAGGGATCTGTGAGACATAGGGAATGGTCATGGGGTGACTATTTGTTCTTCTCTTATATTTCTGTTTAGGGTATAAATAATAATCTGCACTCATTGGGCAGATTCAATTCTAAGTGATGTGAGGTTGCGATTTTGGGGTTATTGTGTGTCACTGTTACCATTGTTCTGATGACACATCGTTCACATGATTTGGGATTGAATTAACCCGCTTTAATGAGGTTGACAACTTTTTTTTAATTGTGTGGCACCGATATGTAGAGCAGCAAATCAGCATTTCAACTTTCTCATGCTGGCTTCACATTTTTTGACAGTGAGCTCTGTAGTTTGTCCAACCCATAGTGTAGATCAGACAGACTGTGTGAGGTTACCTGACAGCAAAGGAATTACACTGAATCATCTGATATTAATTATAGAAGAATGTTTGTAAAAAAAAAAAAAAAAGACTAACTATGAAAATCCAGTCTAAAGTTATAGTACCTATTTTATAATGATGCTGATTTTTGCCCTGTCCAGTGATACTGATAACTGTATTCGTTTGTTATGTACAATTTTATTATTTATAGCTCAATACTGTTAATATTAAGGGTTATTGGGGGTCATTCCGACCCGATCGCTCGCTGCAGTTTGTCGCAGCGCAGCGATCGGGTCGGAAATGCACATGCGGCGCCGGCGCATGGCAGCTTTCGGTACCTAGCGATCGCCTCTGAGACAGAGGCGGTCGCTAGACAGGAGGGGGCTGAACGGCGGCGTTAAGCCACCGTTTAGGGGGAGCAGTCCGGCCAACGAAGGTGTGGCCGGACCGTTGGCGGGCCGCGGCAGCTGCGTGACGTCTCACGCAGCTGCTGCGGCCAGCAGGAGCGACGAGCAACTCCCGGCCAGCCGCAGGAGCTTCTCAAACACAAAGGCATCGCCTCTGTGCGATGCTTTTGTATTTGTGCAGGGGGGCCGGCACTGACATGCAGGGCAGACTAGCCCTGTGCTGGGCGTCCCCCCGCATGTCTGAGTTAACGATCGTAGCTGTGCTAAATTTTGCACAGCTACGATCAACTCGGAATGACCCCCATTGCACACAGGCCCTCAGTCAGTCGCAGTTGGACGAAAATTACAAACAGGCGATTATCACCCGTCTGTGTATGCGCTGAGGTCGCACAGCATGTGCGCGGACTTTCACGGAGCGATCGCATCCCGGAACTATGAGCGGCGCTGGCATTGTGGGTGGGGTGGTGGTCCGGACAAGGCAGGCGTGTCCGGACCATTTTTAGGGTGGCGACGTTAAATAACACGCAGCTACTGCGTTTGAAAAAATGGCAGCGATCTGCTGGCATACGCAGCCTGGCTGTGTATGCAGAAGGTAAACCCTTAATGCTGCGAATGCACTCGCAATCGAATTGCCAAAGCAATGCTGGGTGGCACTAGACATGCTGGGCGGCCTTGACCTGCGCTGGGCTGCCCCAAGCTGCAATTGCCCCAAGCTGCAAATTATTCAGCAGCAGTTGTTGCTGGATTGCAAAAACTACAACTGAAGCTGAATCAGAGCCACTGCTGGTTTTTAATTGCCCTGGGTGCGCTCTGGTTTTCACTGTAGTAGACAGAAGGATACCCTTAAACATGGTTTTATGTGGTTATTTGCAAGAGGTTAATCTTCTTAAATAGAAGACGAAAATAAACTTCATGCATCCTGTAATGTAAATTTGCATATTCTTTTTAGACTCGTCTGGCAGCCCTTGAGATCAGTGGTTACTTGTCTGTCCTAATAAAGGGGGTCATTCCGAGTTCTTCGCTCGCTAGCTGCATTTAGGAGCATTGCACACGCTAGGCCGCCGCCCTCTGGGAGTGAATCTTAGCTTAGCAGAATTGTGAACGAAAGATTAGCAGAATTGCGAATAGAAAATTCTTAGCAGTTTCTGAGTAGCTCGAGACTTACTCCTACACTGCGATCAGCTCAGGCCGTTTCGTTCCTGGTTTGACGTCACAAACACGCCCTGCATTCGCCCAGCCACTCCCCAGTTTCTCCAGACACTCACGCATTTTTCCCTGACATGCCTGCGTTTTTTAGCCAACGCCGGGTAAACCTGAGTTACCACCCAGAAACGCCCCTTTCCTGTCAATCATTTACCGAACACAAGTGCGACTGAAAAGCGCCGCAAACGCTACAGCAAAACACTTACGTTTTTAGTAAAATAACTAAGCGCATGCGCTCTGCGTACCTTGCGCATGCGCAGTTAGCGACTAATCGCAGTATAGCGAAAATCGGCAACAAGCGAACAACTCGGAATGACCCCCAAAGTCTGTAGGTGAGACTAATAGCCAGAAGCGAGGCAGTTAATTTGCTTTCTGGATAAATGAACAGAGAGGCGCAGTACACAGCTATTAAAAATCACTTGTGTGACACCTCAGACTGAAAGCAATTAGTTATAAAACACTGAGTGGAATGCAGGAAGCTTAAAAAATGCAGCCAAACCTCAGAAAATGTAGGTTTTTTTTTAGGTTTGCCAGGTACCACATAATGCGATAGATTCCGGGGCTTAGATGTGGTGGGCAGCGCCATCTTTATGGCACTGCCCCTTCTGAGAGGCAGCCTACTGGATCCGTCCCAGCACCCCCCGCGGCACGTTTTCAAAAATGTATTTAAATATTTGATAGAAAAAATATATATACCTAGGGCCTCTATTGTAACAGCAGCACCCACCACCCAGTGACAATAGATCAATAAGCAGCAATAAATCAACACTGGCATTACATTCCACCGCTCCCCCTAGTGGTCATAGATCTCCAATGTCATAGCCCCATACCCAGATCCAAATTAAGATGTCACATGGTGGGGCCCATATGTGTAAGTAATGATACAAATACAGGTATGTACATATTGTGAACATAGTGGTAATTAAGAGATGTACATTTGAAGTGAATGGCTGTAGACTGCATATGTTTTGTAATATAAATACTTTTTGTAATATAAAACATATAGAGATTATACACTTTGTATACCCCACCTCCTCTGTGTCATAGAAACATAGAAACATAGAATTTGACGGCAGATAAGAACCACTTGGCCCATCTAGTCTGCCCCTTTTTTTTATCCTTTAGGCCAGGCTTTTTCAACCAGTGTGCCGTGGCACACTAGTGTGCCGCGACCAGTTGCAAGGTGTGCCGCGGAGCCAGAGCAGCTTCCTGCATCTTCAGAGTGAACTGTTGGCCCGGGCTCTTCTTAGAGGATCAGTCATGCTCCGGCCGTGACCTATGCCTTGATGATGCGGCAGTGTGATATCATAGGTCACGGCTGCAGCGTCTCACCACCCAGCCAGCCCACCCGCCTGTATACACATCTTGCAGCTCCCGCCCGTATCCACAGCTTTCCTTGCCCACCCACATCCATACCTGCCCCCCGCCCGCTGCTCAGTATTCACAGAACTCCACTATGAACAACCCCCGCCACTGAGGGACAGGGAGGAGGACAGCTAACCAGTAGGGGCTAATATTTGTTTTATTACTTCTCCTGTGAGGAGCAATTGGATTTATGGATTTATGGGGGGAACAATGTGAATAATTCATGTGGGGAGCAATAGGATTTATGTGGGAAGAATTGTGATTGATTTATGTGGGGAACAATGTGATTGATTTATGTGGGGAGCAATGGGATTTATGTAGGGAGCAACATGATTTATGTGGGGAGCAACATGATTTATGTGGGGAGCAATGTGATTGTTTTCCTGTGTAGGCCAATGTATGTGTGGATTCTTGTTTTTACTGTGAGGGCCAATCTGTGTTTTTTGTTTTTTTCTGTGGGGAACTGATGGTGTGCCTTGGCAATTTCAAAATATTGTTTGGTGTGCCACGAGTAAAAAAAGGTTGAAAAGCACTGCTTTAGGCAATCTCAACCCTTTTTGAACCTTAATTCTTTGTAAGGATATAACCCTCTACATCTCTCTAATGTGCCCCATGTGTATGATCAACGCCCCCTTTTGTTGTCCTTGTGTCCTCCTTTCTGCTTTACCTTTACATTTTGCATCTGCCCTGTCCCCCCATCATTCAAAAATACAAATGAACTTCAATATTCCTCCAACCCTCCCAGAAGTGGGAATAACACATTATACATCTTGTGGCCGGAGAGACCCCCAGCCCACGTGGACAATGGCCGCCGCGGCACTGAAGGGGTTAACCCCTAGTGCCTGGCGCCATTATAAGGACAATGGGCGCTTGGCGCCAGGTTTAAAATATTGTGGGCGCTAGGCGCCGTGTGTAGAGAGTGATTTAAAAATGTATTTTTAAATTGTGTGCTGCGGTCCCGGACCTCTCTGGTGACCGTGGCAGTGAGGGAGCTCCCCGGCGCGCTGATCTGGGGAGAGGAGGCCACTGAGTGAGTGCCACACTGATCTGGGGAGAGGAGGCCACTGAGTGAGTGCCACACTGGGGGGACAGGGAGAGCCAGCTCCCTGGACCCCAGTGGCAGGCATTACAGGCAGGCTGGAGGATGGGGGAAGCCAGCCCCATACCTCCAGCACAGACAGAGTCCTAGCAGCCAGGCTGCAGGGCTAGGGGACAGTATTAAGAGAAACAAAAACATTGTTTTAATTGTAATCACATATATAGTGTGTTGTAAGGCACTGCAGTGCCTAGGTATGTGGAGCATGTGCAGGGCACAGGCTCAGAGTATATTTAAAGGGAAACACATGTATTTAACTGAGGTGTATTTAAGGGTAAATTGCACTTACTTGGTTGTGTGTCCCAGGAGGGGGGAATCCATGGCTGTGCAGGCTGATGGATTCTCCCAGACCTTTTCCCCAAAAACTGAATACTTTCCCTTCCAGCCTCACACTTGAAAGGGGCATTGGTAGAGAGAGAAGAAGCTCAGCTTTGAAACAAGCTGAGTGGTTTTCTGGAGCTCCATAGGGATCACCCGCAGTGGCCAGGAAACCTGGACTGGGGAGCTAGGCTGACCAGCTCTGGAGCCCAAATCCAGGCTGCAGGCAGTGGGCTAGGTCCCGGGCAGGTTTCTGGAAGTCAGTTTAGGCTGGAAAACTAACCCCAGCCTAGACTGAACGGCAGCGGGGCGTATCCTGATCCTCCAGGATGGGACAGGCAAAGGGGAACGACCACTCCCCACTGTCCATAGGGAACAATGTTAGCTGTGCATGTGACCAAGGCATGCACAGCCCATGGGTAAACATTGATCGGTTGTACACCACAGGGCGGGCTTACCCCCTGTGGTACTGTGTATTGGAGTAAGATAAAAGGAGGGCAGTTGCCCCATGAAAATTGTATTGTACCATCTTCATTCTGCTGGAACATCTTGCTGTATGCTGTTGCCCCTAGCAATAGGGATGAGTCTTTTTTAAGGCTATTATTGAGCAAATAAACATCTGCCTCAAGCAGATTGCTTCATCTTGTGACCTACAGGGTTATTCCAAACATAGCCCCGTCCTCCGGCTGTCCAGGGAAGCACCTAACATCTCATGTTCCGCCTTCCGCCAGCTACCGGTAGAGGCCTAGCAAGTGGCTAGTGGGGATTCGTCAACACCACACAGGTGTGGTAAGGCAGTGTGTCGGCACATACAGAGCAGAACCGTGGTTCCAAACGCCACTGCAGGTTAGGAGTTTGGTGGTGGCAGCATAAACCCGCCCACAGCGCAGTGGGTGGAGTCAGTAACAGGCGGTTACTGACGGTAAGCGGCAATCCCCTATGTGGTCAGGCCTCGTGTGACCTGACCCTCCATTCTGTGCGCAGGAGACGGGACGCGAAAGCGGCGAGTGCTTTCGTACGGAACCGTCCTGTCACAGAAATTGGTGGCATAGCGGTGGGATAATCCCAGGCAGCTTTTCATCACCCAATTGGAGAAGCCGAGTTACTCAGGGGAGGAGTAACTGCAGCGCAGGAGAACGCACAAGATGGCGGAATTCAGCGGAATGTCCAAGGATGATCTGGAGATCGTGTGCCAGGAGAAGGGTGTGGATATCCCTTTCAACGCGTCCAGAAGCGTCATGAAGGCGGCGCTCATAAGCATGGAGGAGTCCCATCGGGCAGAGGTGGAAAGCACTGACGGCATCAGCATCGCAGAGGACGGCCCAACAGTGGACCTTCGTAAGGAACCGGTGAGACCCAGAAGCCCCGCCCTCTCTCACAGCAGCAATGTTTCCCAGCAATCCCTAGCAGGGACAGGATCCCAACGTCCCAGGGGGGGCGGCCCGGATACCCTAGCAGATCGGCTAGCGGAATTGGGGGAAAGGGCAACGGAGCAAGAGCGCTTGATCATCATCCAGATGTGGCGTGATGAGCGGGCACCACAGGCCGTGGTACCCCGGGAGCCGTTGTCAGCTGTTGTACACAGATCAGGACGTATTCAGTTTGCCAAGTTTGCAGACAGTGATGGGGACATTGATGGACATTTGCAAGTTTTTGAAAGGACTTGTAAACTACACGATCTACCCAAGTCAGAGTGGGTGAGACACCTTGTGCCCACTCTGCATGGAGAGGCCTTGGAGGCCTATCGAGGAGTGGCCACGGAGGACTGTGGGGATTACGACGAAGTTGCGAAGGCCCTCCTCTAGCGATTCTTCATCACTCCAGAGTCTTACAGGAAGAAGTTCAGAGACTTGCCCAAGAATCCTAGCAGCACCCATGGGCAGTTCGCTACCCAGCTGCGGCAGTACGTGGTGAAGTGGGTAAAGGATTCTGAAGCCACTACATGGGACGCACTGATCGACCTGATCTGCAGGGAGCAGTTCTATCGCAGGTGCGCCCAGAAGTGAAGGAGTGGGTGCTAGACCGGAGCCACCCAGCTTAAAGATGGCTGCCCAGTTAGCAGACAAGTATGTGGCAATTCGGCCACAGGGCCAGAAGCGCCCAGCCAGCAGCCAGCTCCAAAAGACTGTACCACCAAGGGGACCCCCCTCTTCAGCTCATCACCCCCAAAGACAAGCATCTTCCAACCCGGGTGCTCTTGGCCAGCAACCGCACCGCAGCATCCCTGCAACTGATCAGAGATCATCGGTGCCACGACTGGAGAAGAAGTGCTATGGCTGTGGGAAAATCGGACATCTGAGGATGAACTGTCCTGCATCCCAAGCACCCCAGACTCGTGCCCCAAATCCGAGTGCTGGAGCCCGGATCGCTTGTTTGACGAGAGGAGATGAGCCGACAGAGACTGTTCCCCCTCCAGTCAGTCCGATGGAGTGTGGCGAGAGACAGGTGCACTCTGCGGAGAGAGTCACCTGCATGGCCAAACAGCCCCTACACAACCTGTGGAGGCACCTTCAGCCGGTCCACATGGGACCCCTGCAGGGGGAAGGCCTAAGAGACTCTGGGGCCTCAATCACTGTGGTGAGCCCCCACCTTATAGATCCTGCTGCAGTATTGCAGGTTCGCACTGCCAAGGTCACCCTGGCAGATGGAACAGAGAAAGAGGTTCCCATGGCAAGAGTCTACCTGGACTGGGGAGCTGGACCAGAGTAGCGAGAAGTTGCCGTCATGGATGGTCTCCCAACTGATGTGGTCCTAGGAAATGATCGAGGTGGTGGGATCGGCACCACGTTTGCTGGCACCATTCCCCGGAGTCAAGTTCCACAACCACCGTTGACATTAGCTACTCCAGCACAGCCCAGCCCAGAGGAAAAGACTACAGCTGCTAGACAACTGCCAGCACAGCCAATCACAGCATCAACCAGCCCAGAGGAAGAGATTACAGCGGCTAGATTGGCCCATCGACCCCGCATGCCTTTTGCCTCTGGTATGCCTACGTCCCCTAGCAACGCAGAGGATGTTGGTTCCAGCTCGTTTGATCCTGTGGGGGTGCCCAATGATGCTCCTGACCCAAGTGGTTTGCCAACTCCGGCGGTGAGTATGAGAAACCACACTGACTTTTCCATGACTGACCCTAGTAGTCCCCACCTAGATCCCCCTGTAGAGTGTCCCAATTTAGGAGAGATTGAGGACCACAGGCAGGAGTTTAGGGAGGCTCAACTCTCTAACCCATCCCCGAAAGGCATGAGGCGCCACTCTGGCAGCGGCCTTGACAGGGTTGGGGTAGGAAGTTTGACCTTGCAGGAAGGGTTAAGGTACAGGGTAGACAGGAAAGTGGGAGGGGATAGACCAGATAGGGAATGTGTCCAACTGGTCCCCCCCAGGGAACTTTCCTGCGCAACCGGTGTCGGTTGCCAGCGAAACACCTTTGGACAGTAACCCTGAGATAGACCGTACCCTGAAGTGCCTGACACAGTGCTTACCCTGGTCTGGAATGTCGGATGACGCCCAGACCAACTGTAAGGCTGGTGCCATGCGTTGGCAGCTGGGGCACTCCAGCGGTTGTGTTGTCTCTGGGCCTCTGCCCATAGGGGAACCCTTGCAGCAAGTTGCTGTGGACATAGCAGGTCCCCTGCCTGTGCGCAGTAGATCGGGGAAGACACGCAGCCTCCCTGTAGTGGATGCCACACAGGATCCAGAGGCTGGTGGTCTGGCCGCCATCACTGTGGCACAGGTAGCGGACGAGGAGGAAGGAGTAGACCTAGGTGACAGGCTAGGTTTCCCGAGTCATAGGTCGATGGAGGAGGATTGGAGGGCAGGTCTGACAGTTAGGGCAGACAGTTGCCAGATAGGTATGACGGAGGTGCAGTGCCTGGGGCACCATGTGGGAGGAGACAGGGGTAGGCCCAAACCAGAGGGGGTGGAGGCAACCAGAGGCTGTCCCCGGCCCACATCACCCAGACCGGTACTGACCTTAGAACCTGTAAGGCCCTACGGACACGTTGTCATTGACTTTAGTCCTGTAGTGAACCCCCTTACCGAGATGGCTAGGAAGGGCATTCCCAAGTCAGTGGACTTTGCACCCGCTTGCGAGTTGGCATTCCAGTCATTGAAGGAGGCTCTGGTGCCCGCTCCAGTGCTGATGGCGCACATTCTTGACCAGGACTGTGTGTTACGAACTACTGCGCCTCTGCACGGACTGGGAGCAGTACAGAGCCAGAAAGAGCCATATGGGCAGGAGCACCCTGTGGCCTGTTTGAGCAGTATACTGCTATTGTGGGTGGTGGGGTATGCCACAATTGGGACACTGTGGGTGGCATTTGTGTGTAACTGGCCCCCCACCGTGGTGACTTACCACCCACATGTTAGATGGCTGCAACCTACCTTGGGGAAATTGGACAGACTTTTGTGGTGGAGCCTTGAACTTGGACTTCAGGTGGACTATTTGAACATTGTGCACCCACGAAGAGAGGCCCACTACACTATGGATGAACTGTCTAGGCCGGAGCCTACGCCCCCCAGGTAGCGTCACCTTCAACCCAACAGACTGCGGGACCAGGGACCAGATCGTTGGGACATGGGTCCCTGGTTGACCCGCTTGAATGGGGGGGGGGGGGGGGGAGGAGTGTGGCCGGAGAGACCCCCAGCCCACGTGGACAATGGCCGCCGCGGCACTGAAGGGGTTAACCCCTAGTGCCCGGCGCCATTATAAGGACAATGGGCACTTGGCGCCAGGTTTAAAATATTGTGGGCGCTAGGCGCCATGTGTAGAGAGTGATTTAAAAATGTATTTTTAAATTGTGTGCCGCGGTCCCGGACCTCTCCGGTGACCGCGGCAGTGAGGGAGCTCCCCGGCGCGCTGATCTGTGTGTGCGCGCCGGGGGAGAGGAGGCCACTGAGTGAGTGCCACACTGGGGGGGACAGGGAGAGCCAGCTCCCTGGACCCCAGTGGCGGGCATTACAGGCAGGCTGGAGGATGGGGGAAGCCAGCCCCATACCTCCAGCACAGACAGAGTCCTAGCAGCCAGGCTGCAGGGCTAGGGGACAGTATTAAGAGAAACAAAAACATTGTTTTAAATGTAATCACATATATAGTGTGTTGTAAGGCACTGCAGTGCCTAGGTATGTGGAGCCTGTGCAGGGCACAGGCTCAGAGTATATTTAAAGGGAAACACATGTATTTAACTGAGGTGTATTTAAGGGTAAATTGCACTTACTTGGTTGTGTGTCCCAGGAGGGGGGAATCCATGGCTGTGCAGGCTGATGGATTCTCCCAGACCTTTTCCCCAAAAACGGAATACTTTCCCTTCCAGCCTCACACTTGAAAGGGGCATTGGTAGAGAGAGAAGAATCTCAGCTTTGAAACAAGCTGAGTGGTTTTCTGGAGTTCCATAGGGATCACCCGTAGTGGCCAGGAAACCTGGACCGGGGAGATAGGCTGCCCAGCTCTGGAGCCCAAATCCAGGCTACAGGCAGTGGGCTAGGTCCCGGGCAGGTTTCTGGAAGTCAGTTTAGGCTGGAAAACTTCCCCCAGCCTAGACTGAACGGCACCGGGGCGTATCCTGATCCTCCGGGATGGGACAGGCAAAGGAGAACGACCACTCCCCACTGTCCATAGGGAACAATGTTAGCTGTGCATGTGACCAAGGCATGCACAGCCCATGGGTAAACATTGATTGGTTGTATACCACAGGGCGGGCTTACCCCCTGTGGTACTGTGTATTGGAGTAAGATAAAAGGAGGACAGTTGCCCCATGAAAATTGTATTGTACCATCTTCATTCTGCTGGAACATCTTGCTGTATGCTGTTGCCCCTAGCAATAGGGATGAGTCTTTTTTAAGGCTATTATTGAGCAAATAAACATCTGCCTCAAGAAGATTGCTTCATCTTGTGACCTACAGGGTTATGCCAAACATAGCCCCGTCCTCCGGCTGTCCAGGGAAGCACCTAACGTCTCCAAGTTCCGCCTTCCGCCAGCTACCGGTAGAGGCCTAGCAAGTGGCTAGTGGGGATTCGTCAACACCACACAGGTGTGGTAAGGCAGTGTGTCGGCACATACAGAGCAGAACCGTGGTTCCAAACGCCACGGCAGGTTAGGAGTTTGGTGGTGGCAGCATAAACCCGCCCACAGCGCAGTGGGTGGAGTCAGTAACAGGCGGTTACTGACGGTAATCGGGAATCCCCTATGTGGTCAGGCCTCGTGTGACCTGACCCTCCATTCTGTGCGCAGGAGACGGGACGCGAAAGCGGCGAGTGCTTTCATACGGAACCGTCCTGTCACACATCTCCATTCTAGGTAACACTAATACACACCCTCCCCTCCCTAGAAACTTACCTTTCCCTGCAGGTGCTGCATGTTCTCTAGCTGGTGTTGCAGAGAAGCAGCGGAGGTGGGACAAAAGGGAGGGGGTGGGGTCTCAGGAGGAGGAGGAAGAATAGGCATCTCTGTCACCTCAACAGCAACTGTGACTGTAGGGGTCTATGGCCCTCATTCCGAATTGTTCGCTCGCTAGCTGCTTTTAGCAGCATTGCACACGCTAAGCCGCCGCCCTCTGGGAGTGTATCTAAGCTTAGCAGAATTGCAAACGAAAGATTAGCAGAATTGCGAATAGAAATTTCTTAGCATTTTCTGAGTAGCTCGAGACTTACTCCTACACTGCGATCAGTTCAGTCACAAACACACCCAGCGTTCGGCCAGACACTCCCCCCGTTTCTCCAGACACTCCCGCGGTTTTCCCAGAAACGCCAGCGTTTCTCCGCACACTCCCAGAAAACGGACAGTTTCCGCCCAGAAACACCCACTTCCTGTCAATCACACTCCGATCACCAGAACGATGAAAAAACTTCGTTACGCCGTGAGTAAAATACCAAACTTTTGTGCTAATTTACTTGGCGCAGGCGCACTGCGAACATTGCGCATGCGCAGTTTGCGACTAATCGCTCCATAGCGGAAAAAAATAACGAGCTAACAACTCGGAATGACCCCCTATGTACTAAGCTCTGGCGAGAGATAAAGTGATAGCAATAAAGAACCAGCCAATCAGCTCCTAACTGCCATGTTACAGGCTGTGTTTGAAAAATGTCAGTAAAGCAGGGCATACACTATACAATTACTGTATTTGTCAGATAATCTGCCAGATCTGGCTGGTTGGAATGAAAATCTGGTAATAGATGAGAGCAAATGAGAGCAAGTTTCTCCCGAACACCAAATACGGGAAAATGGATAAAACCTGTAGTTCAAACAAATTGGTTAATTCACGGACAGGTTTTGTCCATTTTCCCGTATTTGGGAGCAAATGGTCAATTGTCATTTGCTCTCATCCATTACCAGATTTTCATTCCAACCAGTCAGATCTGACAGATTATCTGGCAGATAATTGTATAGTGTATGCCCAGCTTTAGAAGTGGTTGGCTGGTACTTTATCTCTGTCCACTTTATCTCGCTCCAAGACTAGAGCACACACTATATACAGTGCATCCGGAAATTATTCACAGCACTTCACTTTTTGTTACGTTATAGCCGTATTCCAAAATGGAATAAATTATTTTTTTTCATCAAAATTCTACACACAATACAACGTGATAAAAGATTTTTTGAGATTTTTGCAAATGTATTAAAAATAAAAAAACTAAGAAATCACAGGTACGTAAGTATTCACAGCCTTTACCATGAAGCTCAAATTGAGCTCAGGTGCATCCTGTTTCCACTGATCATCCTTGAACTGTACCTACAGCTTAATTGGAGTCCACCTGTGGTAAATTCAGTTGATTGGACATGATTTGGAAAGGGACACACCTGTCTATATAAGGTCCCACACTTGACAGTGCGTGTCTGAGCACAAACCAAGCATGACATCAAAGGCATTGTCTGTAGACCTCCGAGACAGGATAGTATCGAGGCACAAATCTGGGGAAGGGTACAGTAAAATATCTGCTGCTTTGAAGGTCCCAATGAGCACAGTGGCCTCCATCATCCGTAAATGGAAGAAGTTCGGAAACAACCAGGACGGGCCGGCCGTCTAAACTGAGCGATCGGGGGGAGAAGGGCCCTAGTTAGGAAGGTAACCAAGAACCCGATGGTCACTCTGTCAGAGCTACAGTGTTCCTCTGTGGAGAGAGGAGAACCTTCCAGAAGGACAACCATCTCTGCAGCAATCCACCAATCAGGCCTGTATGGTAGAGTGGCCAGAAAATTCTCTGGTCTGATGAGACAAAGATTGAACTCTTTAGCGTAAATGCCAGGCGTCATGTTTGGAGGATACCAGGCACCGCTCATCACCAGGCCAATACCATCCCTACAGTGAAGCATGATGGTGGCAGCATCATGCTGTGGGGGTGTTTTCAGCGGCAGGAACTGGGAGGCTAGTCAGGATAGACGGAAAGATGAATGCAGCAATGTACAGACATCCTGGATGAAAACCTGCTCCAGAGCGCTCTTGACCTCAGACAGGGGAAACGGTTTATCTTTCAGCAGGACAACGACCCTAAGCATATAGTCAAGATATTAAAGGAGTGGCTTCAGGACAACTCTGTGAATGTCATTGAGTGGCCCAGCCAGAGCCCAGACTTGAATCCGATTAAACATCTTTGGAGAGATCTGAAAATGGCTGTGCACCGACGCTTCCCACCCAACCTGATGGAGCTTGAGAGGTGCTGCAAAGAGGAATGGGCGAAACTGCCCAAAGATAGGTGTGCCAAGCTTGTGGCATCATATTCAAAAAGACTTGAGGCTGTAATTGCTGCCAAAGGTACATCAACAAAGTATTGAGCAAATGCTGTGAATACTTATGTACATGTGATTTCTTAGTTTTTTATATTTAATAAATTTGCAAGTTGTCATTATGGAGTAATGTGTGTAGAATTTTGAGAGGAAAAATGAATTTATTCCAGTTTGGAATAAGGCTGTAACATAACAAAATGTGGAAAAAGTGAAGCGATGCGAATACTTTCCGGATGCACTGTAATTATCTGGCAGATCATCTGTCAGGTCTGACTGGTTGGAATTAAAATCTGATAATGGATGCGAGCAAATGGTAATCAACCATTTGCTCCCATACACTGGGACATGGACAAAACCTGTAGTTTTTGGACAAATTGGTTAAAGTAAGTGGATGCGGATGCGCATATGCAGACTTCTGATTCTCGTTTACAACAGCCTTCACCAGGAAAGGCAGGCGAGGGTAGGGGTGGTCCACAAGGGCCATAACTAGGGGTGTATGAGCGGTGCACAGGGGAAAAATACAGTAACCGTTAGTAAAGGTTCCACTGTTGTCACCATTACAGGATTGAGACTAAGTAGTGCCAATAAGGACGTATTGCATTGTGACTGATGTTACCTACTTCATATGTGAATGGGAAGAGGGGTTAGAATGCACATTTGTCTATCTACTGACTGCGGCGCGGAGCCAGTGACAGTTGGGAAGGATAGTAGGTCATTGGCTCAGCAGACAACATGAAATTCTGCAGGGAAATAATGAATGGTAGAGCAGAGGCTACACTGTGCTGTGACTGGGAGGAGAGCCAAATACAGCAGTAGGAACAGCCCGGAGTACACATTATGATATAAAAGAGTTCCGGCCTGCTGGGCCTTTGCTACCATTAGTGTAGAGTTGACTTCAAGTTGGATTGTGTGTACAGTACAATTTAAAGTAGTTTTTTTGGAATCATTCAAAAAGTGAGTGTTTGAAAGACAATTTCAGCAGGGATGTGTTAAAAATAATACAAATTTCAAATAATTGTCATTACCATCCTGTACTTTAAGATATTGGTGGTCATTCCAAGTTGTTCGCTCGTTGCCGATTTTTGCTATGCTGCGATTTGTTGCTAAATGTGCATGCGCAAGGTACACAGGGCGCATGCGCTTAGTTATTTAACTAAAAACTTAGTAGATTTGCTGTGGATCCTGCGGTGCTTTTCAGTCGCTCTGCTGATCGGTGAATGATTGACAGGAAAGGGGCGTTTCTGGGTGGTAACTGAGCGTTTTCCGGGAGTGTGCTAAAAAACGCAGGCGTTTCAGGGAAAAATGCGTGAGTGTCTGGAGAAACGGGGGAGTGGCTGGTCGAACGCAGGGCGTGTTTGTGACGTCAAACCAGAAACTAAACGTACCGAGCTGATCGCAATCTAGGAGTAGGTCTGGAGCTACTCAGAAACTGCAAGAAAATATTTAGTAGCAGTTCTGCTAATCTTTCGTTTGCTATTCTGCTAAGCTAAGATACACTCCCAGAGGGCGGCGGCCTAGCGTGTGCAATGCTGCTAAAAGCAGCTAGCAAGCGAACAACTCGGAATGAGGGCCAATGTACAAGAAAGATCTCCTCAGTCTGTACTTGTCTGTACCGGTTTGCTTTTTATGTGTCTTTTTGTTTTGTATGAATTGTAACTGGGACTGCTCTGCACAACAGAAATTTGAGACTTCTTGCAAAGAAACTACTCTGGTGATGATAACGAGTTGTGTGCATGTCAATCGCATCATACTTCTAACCAAAGGGCAAGGCCGGTTTTACACATACGCTGGTTACGCAGCCGCGTAGGGAGCCACATAGAGGAGGGCACCCTGGCTCATTGGTACCAGCGACATGCCACCTGGTATGCCCCCCGAGTAGTGCCTACCCGGAGACTCGCCATGTTATTGGCACCGGTGTCTAGAACCGCACCGCACTAAATTATAGTGTAGAAACTCAAAATAAGCTACAGCTCCCAGCAGCCCTTGCTGCCATGGGCTGCTGGTAGTTGTACTTTATTTTGAACAGATAGTCCTCACCCTCCCTGCACCCAGCAGCCCAGACTCCCAGTGATGTCACCGGACTTGCCCCTTACATTCACTGCACAGAGAAGGGGCATGGACACCGGACCTAGGCCAGAGAAGTGAGTACAGGGGAGGCTAGGAAGCTGAGAGGGGGCACAAAGGATTGGGGAGAGAGAGGGGGGCACAGAGTAATGGGGCAGAAAGGGAACAGGGGTACAGAGAGGGTGGGTGGGTACGTACTAATAACACCGCCTCTTGCCTGTCTGCGGCAGCACAGCAACCTGTGTCCCAAGCCTAGCAAACGCTGCTGTGTGCTAGGCTGCGGTGGATACAGGGAGACTGCTGCTGCACTGATCGCCCCCACCCACTCCCAAACTGTTCCTGGATGAGTGGCACATAGCTGTCGGGATCGGTATGATTAGTATGATTCGCCGATGGACGAGCAAAGGGATCCAAATGACATCCTTTATAAACAGTGTTGGATGAATTGCTGTCAGGCAGGCAATATTTGTCATGTAATCTGGTAGTACCCATTCATTAAGCTCCATTATTTCCTGTGTTACAGGTATGATAATTATCACACAACAAGAAACAGCCTTGTTACCTCTGCAAGTGTAGAAAGGCACTTCTTGCTTACCTCTCCGATCCAGCCATATCACAAGATGCGTATAGCTCGGCAAGGGTAGTATATGCGCCTGGTTCACATCTGTTACAGTACACAATTTTGACACAATATATTCTGTATCTGGACATTGGCCCTAGTTCAGTAAGGATTGCATTTGCAAATGCAGTCATTAAAAATGCGATCCCAGCGCTACAACCACGTCACATTATTTATTTACAACCACGTCACAGCCTGGGATCAACATGTTCCTTGCAGATTGCCAGCTGGATCAGCTTCAGCTTACTCAGGCTGGCCATCACAGGGGGCCTTGTGAGGCCAAGGAAACAGCATCTCGCAACGCAGTCTTGCCCTCGCCACTCCTGGAAAACAGAGGCGGCACGCCCCCATTTCTGTCAATGCCAGCCGCTCCCTCTCCCCAAACACCACTGCCTGTCTTTTAGGTAGAGGCATTCACAATACTGCGATTGCAGGACCCGTTCTGCACATGTGCAGATTATCATGAAACTGCGCTTAGGATTGCTAATGAGATCCATACTGAATAACCCCCATTGTTATTAATAAAGGTGCATTTACAATATAAAACGCAATTAAAACTAAACTCAAATGCAAAATGAAAGAACTAATTAATATCAAATAAATACAACAATCTATTGACCCCCCCCCCGCCACCCACCCCCTTTAAAATGTCAAATGGAAATCTGGTTTCTTGCAGTAGACTGATTGCAAATATTAATGAAATAATGTGAATAGGTTGCAGGCACACTATTAAATAATAGTAGCAGCAATGGGAGGGATTTAGATGAACAAAGCCAATCAGATGTGGCTGCTGATTGTTGTTATCATCATCATCAGTTCATATTTTGCTCCAGGGAATAAGGAACACAATTATTAAAAAGCACAGAAATATATGCCATTGCAGCTAATAAGTACTTCTGTGAATATGTATTTTTTATCTGAATCTTAATACTTCTGTAAAAATTCAATGTGATCCTTGTAAATCACCTCAGATATAGGTGTCTGTATACTGACAGCCGGCATCCCGTATAAACAATGTGGCACTTCTCCAATATTACTTCGTAGCTGATTCCCTTTGGTGCTGATTCATACTCGGATGCTGGACCAATCCAGTTGCAGCTCTCCATTGTTTTTTGACCTACAAGTGCTCTGATACTGCTGCGCCTTAGGGCACAGTGTTGGGGTAGCCGTTTGGGGAGGAGTAGAGGATTGTTTCATATAACGCAGAATTACTGGCCCCAGCAGTGGAGATATGGCGGCCATTCTGAGTAACCTTAGGGTTAGCAGACAGAGAGGGAGGGTGCTTCCCCCCTCCCCCCACCAGCACACAAAAAAATTGCCTGTAACCATACCTGAACCTATCTGATAATAGAATTTCAGAGAATTGGTCACATGTGTTTGCAAAGACATGTTTAGCTGCTGAGCCGCGCCAAGGCCTCTCTGATATCAGCAGTCCTAACACTACATAATAGCAGTGCCCACATAGGGCCATATGATTTGTCTACAGTAAGGCCTCATGATAAAGGCTCATACTAAAACACATCCAGACTGAGAGCTAACTTACCCGGGAGCCACCCCCAGGATCTCCCATAAGCACTGCAAGGAACAGCATGCCTTCCAAATACTGCTCCCATTCAATGCCTTCTCACACATGCAGACAAACAGTGGCAGTTGCTCTATCATTCCTGGAGATAATTATATATCAGGTGCTAGAAAGGGGGAGAGGTCACAGACAAACAGCAGACAGAGGGGAGGGGGGGAGCTTTTCCCCCCTTAGGGTTACTCAGATGGACAATATTCACGCAGATGATCTGGTACTGCACTTTGGAACGCAGCAGCAGCAAAGGGAAGCCAGCAAGAGGCATCTTTCAACACAGATGGGATCAGTAGGATTTACCGGTGGCCGGGATGCCGGCCGTCAATATACGAACAACAGTGGGGCAAGCGCAAAGAGTCCCCTTGTGGGCACGCTGCGCTCGCCATGCTACGGGCTCGGTGGCTCGCTGCGTTTGCCACAAGTTCTGTTCCCACTCTGTGGGTGTCAGGAATAGCCCTGTTGCTGCGTTATTCCGGCTGCCGGCATTGCCAGCTTTCAGAATTCCGGTGTCGGTATCCTGAACGCCGGGATCCCGACAGTCGGCAAATTCAACGTATACCACACAGATGCATCCTGCAGCATTTGTATAAAGACAAACCAACGGCGACAATAGCGTCTAACTCTGAATAAAGATAGATACAGTAAGTAAAAGCCAAATGTTTAGCATCTTATGCCGTCAATTGAAATGACCAAATTAGCCATATTATACTGATTTACAGTGTGCTGGAAGACATGAGTGACTCAGGAACATACTGTACTTCGGATCAGATTATTGCAGTGGATGTCATTAGATTATGTGTCTCTAGGGTAAAGATTGAGAAATAACGTGCCGTGGCCTTAGAATAGGTTTACGATTATCTCATTCTCTTTGTTTCTCTTTCACTCTGCTCTCTGCCTCTCCCTCCAGCGGGGCTGATGATTGTCCAATAAATACTGCACATATCATGTGACATAGATTGAATAAATTCTGTGCCTTAGAGTTAGGTCCGTACACATAATACATGTATCACGCATCCAGTGTCACGCCACATTCCTTTCTCTCATTCTCTATGCAGTGCCGACTAGCAAAAATAATAAAAAGACACGAGCCAATGTGGCATGAAAGAAAAAAATAGAATGTGTCAGTGAAACATTTTACTAGAAATCCCTTCTGCTCTGTATTAGGAGCCTATTTACAGAGCCATAACTACGTGTGTGCCAGGTGTGCCTGGCACACAGCGCAGTCACCCTGAGGGCGCAACTGCCCACTTTCCCTAAAATCATCAGCGGTTTGTAATGAGTCAAACTGACTCATTACAAGCCGCCTGAGTGTGCTGCCGCCGAAGAGGAGAGGAGTGGCTCCGGAGACAGGGGCGAAGAAGGAGGAAGGAGGGGGAGGAGGGAGCCGCAGCAGCGCTATGTAATTGGTGGCGGCGCTGCTGCAGCTGTCCCTCTCCCCTTCCACATAGGCTGGCCTCCGCCGCAGTGAATGCTGGGATGCGCTTCCCTCATCCCAGCAGTCACAGCGGCGGCGGACAATCAATGCGGAAGGAGAGAGAGACAGCTGCAGCGGTGCCGCTACCAATTACATAGCGCTGCTGCAGCTCCCGAGTTCCCCTCCCTCCTCCTCCTTCCCTGCCTCTGGAGCTGCCAGCACCGAGGAGCCTGACTGCCTGAGCCAGTGGAAAGATGGTAAGTATCTGTCTGTCTGTCTGTCTGTATGTCTATGTCTATCTCTCTATCTCTCCTGTCTACCTAATGTGTAAAAGGGGGACTGGCTGCCGTAACGTGTAAAAAAGGGGACGCTGTATGCCGTAACGAGTAAAAAGGGGGACACTGTCTGCCGGATTGTGTAATAAGGGGACGCTGTCTGCCGTAATGTGTAAAAAGGGGGACGCTGTCTGCCATAACGAGTAAAAAGGGGGATGCTGTCTGCCGGATAGTGTAATAAGGGGACACTGTCTGCCGTAACGGGTAAAAAGGGGGATGCTGTGTGCCGTAACAAGTAAAAAGGGGGACGCTGTCTGTCGTAATGTGTAAAAAGGGGGACGCTGTCTGCCGTAATGTATAATAAGGGGACGCTGTCTGCCGTAATGTGTAAAAAGGGGGACGCTGTCTGCCGTAACAAGTAAAAAGGGGGATGCTGTGTGCCGGATTGTGTAATAAGGGGACGCTGTCTGCTGTAACATGTGAAAAGGGGGATGCTGTCTGCCGTAATGTGTAATAAGGAGACGCTGTCTGCCGTAATGTGTAAGAAGGTAACGCTGTCTGCCGTAATGTATAAAAAGGGGGACGCTGTCTGTTGTAACGAGTGAAAAGGGGTATGCTGTCTGCCGGATTGTGTAATAAGGGGACGCTGTCTGCCGTAACATGTAAAAAGGGGGGTGCGGTTTCCCATAATGAGTAAAAAGGGGGACGCGGTCTGCTGTAATGTGTAAAAAGGGGACGCTGTCTGCCGTAATGTGTAATAAGGGGACACTGTCTGCCGTAATGTGTAATAAGGGAATGCTGTCTGCCGTAATGTGTAAAAACGGGACGCTGTCTGCCGTAATGTGTAAAAACGGGACGCTGTCTGCCGTAATGTGTAATAAGGGGACGCTCTCTGCCGTAATGTGTAAAAAGGGGACGCTGTCTGCCGTAATGTGTAAAAAGGGGACGCTGTCTGCCGTAATGTGTAAAAAGGGGATGCTGTCTGCCGTAATGTGTAATAAGGGGACGCTGTCTGCCGTAATGAGCAATAAGGGGATGCTGTCTACTGTAATGTAGACATGAGTTTTTGGGAATTTTTTTTCCATTTCTAAGACTTTTTCATACTTTACCATCCATGTGGACTACAATTGGAAATAGTAACCTATGCCGAGTGAAGCAACCTGATGAAGCCGTGAGCTATGCGAGGGGAGGCGAGCACTAATTGGGGGTCCACATGCTGGAAGGGAAATTTTGACACCAAAAAAACATCAAAATGTTGACCTTTTGACCATGTTGACCATTTAATGTCAACCTATACGTTGTCGACCTTTTGATTAATAAACACTGAGGGTATCTGGTCCATGGCCGTAACTAGGGGGGGCTAAGGGGTCACGTGCCCCAGGCGCGGGAGTCGAGGGGGTGCAGGAAACTCTGCCTGGCTCCCTGACAGCTGCTCCTTCACCCACCGAGATTGCCTCCCAGACGCGAATGGCGCTGTCATGGACACGCCGTGACTGGGTCTCCATATCTCCCTCTGCCCACCCACCAAGTAGCGCCTACTACAAATCCTCCCGCCCGCATCTTCTTCGCCTGGCGGCCGCTGCTTTCTAGGGTCAGAGACGCAGCTGTGCACGAACCGTCACCTGCCGCCCCTCTGACATCCGGCACCCGCTGCAAGCCCCAGATACTGGCCTCACTGCACGTAGGCTAAGGACTGAAATCTATCTACTGCAGCGGTGAGTGGAGAGAGATTATACACTGCTCAAAAAAAAAAAAGGGAACACTAAAATAACACATCCTAGATGAATGAAATATTCTTATTAAATACTTTGTTCTTTACATAGTTGAATGTGCTGACAACAAAATCACACAAAAATGATCAATGGTAATCAAATTTATTAACCCATGGAGGTCTGGACTTGGAGTCACCCTCAAAATTAAAGTGGAAAAACACACTACAGGCTGATCCAACTTTGATGTAATGTCCTTAAAACAAGTCAAAATGAGGCTCAGTAGAGTCTGTGGCCTCCTCATGCCTGTATGACCTCCCTACAACGCCTGGGCATGCTTCTGATGAGGTGGCGGATGGTCTTCTGATGGATCTCCTCCCAGACCTGGACTAAAGCATCCGCCAACTCCTGGACAGTCTGTGGTGCAACGTGGCATTGGTGGATGGAGCGAGACATGATGTCCCAGATGTGCTCAATTGGATTCAGGTCTGGGGAACAGGCGGGCCAGTCCATAGCATCAATGCCTTCGTCTTGCAGGAACTGCTGACACACTCCAGCTACACGAGGTCTAGCATCGTCTTGCATTAGGAGGAACACAGGGCCAACCGCACCAGCATATGGTCTCACAAGGGGTCTGAGGATCTCATCTCGGTACCTAATGGCAGTCAGGCTACCTCTGGCGAACACATGGGGGGCTGTGCGGCCCCCCAAAGAAATGCCACCCCACACCATTACTGACCCACTGCCAAACCGGTCATGCTGGAGGATGTTGCAGGCAGCAGAACGTTCTCCTTGGCGTCTCCAGACTCTGTCACGTCTGTCACATGTGCTCAGTGAGAACCTGCTTTCATCTGTGAAGAGCACAGGGCGCCAGTGGCGAATTTGCCAATCTTGGTGTTCTCTGGCAAATGCGAAACGTCGTGCACGGTGTTGGGCTGTAAGCACAACCCCCACCTTTGGGCGTCGGGCCCTCATACCACCCTAATGGAGTCTGTTTCTGATCGTTTGAGTAGACACGTGCACATTTGTGGCTTGCTGGAGGTCATTTTGCAGGGCTCTGGCAGTGCTCCTCCTGTTCCTCATTGCAGAAAGGCGGAGGTAGCGGTCCTGCTGCTGGGTTGTTGCCCTCCTACGGCCTCCTCCACGTCTCCTGATGTACTGGCCTGTCTCCTGGTAGCGCCTCCATGCTCTGGACACTACGCTGACAGACACAGCAAATCTTCTTGCCACAGCTCGCATTGATGTGCCATCCTGGATGAGCTGCACTACCTGAGCCACTTGTGTGGGTTGTAGGGAGGTCATACAGGCACTTGGAGGCCACACAAACTACTGAGCCTCATTTTGACTTGTTTTAAGGACATTACATCAAAGTTGGATCAGCCTGTAGTGTGTTTTTCCACTTTAATTTTGAGGGTGACTTGATAAAGCTAAATATTTATCTTATATAATACCCTTTATGAGGTCTAAGAACACTGTACGCTATCTACGTATGAAGTACCGTAAGGGTACGCACGTTGCGTAACAATCGCTTAGCCGTAGTCGAGACGCTCAAGCGTCACGTTCGCTCACGGCCAAGAGATCACAGGCAGGCACGCTATTGGCTGCTGACTAACGTAATGATTCGCTATAGCGTAGCGGACGCTCGGGACCACGAGGAGATCACCAGCGGCGCTGACGCTCACAATGTTAAACCTTTGTATCTAAACCATAAACAGTGTATTGTGCAGTAAAACCTTAGTGTAATGATAGAGTGTAAATGCAACACAGTATAACCTTATTACCTTTAAAGCTGTTCTAGCGTCACCGACGCTCTGAGAATACTTAACACTATAAGAAATACACAGATACCGTGCTCAGGGTCCAACGCCTAATATATATATTATGAATGATATACTTGCAAAAGAATAAATACAAATACAAATCATACACTACAATATAACATAGACTACCTAACCAGATAACTACACATGAAATACAATACAATTACTATTTAAGGGAAAATAAGAGAGAAAGAGGAGAAGA
This sequence comes from Pseudophryne corroboree, assembly GCF_028390025.1. Lineage (NCBI taxonomy): Eukaryota > Metazoa > Chordata > Amphibia > Anura > Myobatrachidae > Pseudophryne > Pseudophryne corroboree. Next base: position 587,843,392 of record NC_086449.1, on the reverse strand, counting down.
GAGAGAGAGAGAGATTGGCCCACAATAACAAGATCAATATAGTTGCGGAGAAACACTTACGCACAAGGGGAAACGATCGCATGCGCCTCGATATCCAGCTCCCGATTATCAGCAATGAGAACCGTTGAAGAGAGTGAACTGGATATGGTCGGCCTGCCTATTTATGCCCCACACACAATACAATTCAATGGTCCCTACAATCTCATTGTTCATTGGACACAGGAATTCGGCTTCGCATTATAACAAAAGGTCATAGGTTGATTCATACAGGTGGGCTGTGACTGCTTCCAACTGTTCAGGTGGGTGGGATACTGGGTTTCCCGCCGCATGACTAAATAAGAACAAATAATAGTAAATGGACATAAACTTCTTATGTCCATAACTATTCGCACGAGCGATTAATCCGCTCCAAACCAACACCGGAATATTGCTATTTAAATACTCTTCCGATGGGTACCAAACACCACTGTATGACCCCTGTTAGACCCTTCGTACAATACAAAGAGGGATCTCTCTGTTCAGGAACATGCTATGTTAACTAAACTTTCAGAATCTATCAAAGGGACCATGATCTACAAAATACATTATATAGTGAAAATATGTAATGATTGAGTCGCACGCCACGATCACATAAACTCTACCGTAAATACGCATACCGTGCGCCTGCGGGTGCCCGCGACTGTGAGTATGCGCACGTATGGGAGAGCGTACGCATGCGCAGCACGGACCTGTGTGAGGTGCAAATATGGTAGTGTGCATAGAGATATTTTTCTGACTTTGACAGTCCACCCTTTGGCAGTCAATAATAACTGCCACCTTCTAAAACATTTCAAAAAGAGAAAAATATATGTCAGGGGTTAATACATTTCCATGGTTGGGTAAGGGAGGAGAGAGGAGAAGGTGTGAAGAGGGTATGACCTAGTGAGATAGCAGAAGCATGTGTGTATGAGTCCATGTTTGGGGGGTCATGTATCATCGTGCCATACGTGTGGTACATCAAGCTTCGAGGTATTGCGAAGTATACATTTGAATTCCTTCTTATCCCGTGGTACGGGTCTGTGGATGGGCTGTCAAACTTTACCGAGCTCTTTTCGGCTTTGGTTGTAACAAAATGGGGGAGCACATTTTAGTTGATGATACATGAATGGGGGAGATATGTGATTGCTGATATCTGTGCCTGTATTCCCTATCGACTATGTGTGTCATTACCTGAGGGTTGTAGAAATGAAGAAAAGACATAATTACGGTAAATGCGGTGGTATTCTATGTCAGGTAAATGTACATTCGTCGATTGAGGTCTTGTTTGGTGTCTGTTGAATGCAGTCTTCTTTGTGCTTTTGCCCATAAGGTGCGAGCAAAAGCTGTCAATGTCCATAGATTTACAAAAGTGTTGGGCTAGCGTAATTTTAAAATTTCTAGGGAAACTGGGGATCCATGGCATAGTTCATCAAAAATCTGTGTATCAGGTTGTCAAAACTTCTTCTTTAATCCCTCTGTTGTCTGTATATCGGCTCATCAAATTCCTCGTCCAAGTGGGTCTTTTTACCTTGGAGGAAACGGAAAAACAGGTGAAAGAAACGGACCGTAGAAATCGCATTTTCATCACATCATTGTTTCTACATTTGGGTCATAAATCAAGTCCATTGGAATTACAGTTTCCTCACTCCTTAAACTCATTACCCTAGTACGACGATTGCACCTCATTAAAGCCTGACCGCATCTAAATATCAAACCTATCGTTATGATAACACCTAAGATACATAGGAGAAACTTCCCAACATCCATTATGACTCCTTGAGCCCAGTCTCCTAAACCAGAGAACCAATTTCGCGGGTTCAACCATGACACCCAACCAGTCAGCTCATTACCTACAGCAGCAAGAGTGAGATTGTGTCTCCTGCGAAATTCCCACTTCAGTTGGAGAATATCGTCCATCTTTTGGTCTATGACCTCGACCGGGTCCTCGGTGCTATTCGTAATATATGTGCAACATTTCACGCCGTATTGTGTTGCCAGTGTGACACAATATCCGCCTGTCACTGCTGTGAGGTAATTAAGAACCATTCTATGCTGTACCAGTTCTGTTTTATAAGCCTGAAGTTCTCTTCCAGTATACCTAAACGTGTCATCATACATTTCAGTGATATTATCTAACAAATTGGCGAGCGCAGATATGTATTTATAATTCAACACTCCTCTAGCGGTGCGAGTGATATCTAACGCGATTAGAAACTGAATCCCGGTGGATTCATGGATCATGTCAGAGGCCGGATGCTCTGTTCTTTCTATCAGGTGCCGTTTAACTACGTGCTCGTAATGGGTGTGAGTATAAGGAGTTTGGGCAACACGGTGTATGTCTTTCATTTTGTCATGTGATACAGTCATTACTTCAGGCAGTACTTTTCCAATATAACACAATCCTTCAGAGTTTGGGGCAAGCCACTTATACGCCTTTCTCCCGCATATGAAATATGCATCATCGGGGAGAACATATGGGACGGAGTAGGACATAACCATATTACACACCTTCCATGTGAAATCTCCTAACCCTAATTCTTCCATCTGCTTAGTACACGTATCAGGTTGTACGATATGTGCACAGTATCCTGGTGATACCTCTCCAACTCTCGTAATCCTATTTCCTAAGGTATACCTATACCGGAAAGATTTTCCTCTACTGGCTATGTGGCGTATAAGCTCTGTATCTGTAGGCATTCTATCTGCTCTATGCGAAAAGGTCATGGTTTGATTACTCCATGACACTTCCCAATTTCCCGGCTTTCGGGGATTGGAGATGTTAAAACATAATAGGGACCTATCCACATGGTATTGGTGGAGCTTCAAACTAGGAGGGCTGGAGATATTAAACCTCCTGTCCACCGGTCTCCCACCACTTAACTCAAGTACCTCCCCTAACGTTAAAGGAAATGGTACTAGCCCTGATTTGCTATGACCTTGAGGTACTTGAGAGCATACCCAACAATCTGTTTTATTTAACACACTACCCACTAAGGAGTGATAGTCACTCAATGGATGCCGGTCCATATGGATATTAAAACTGGATTGGCATTTCTTTATGCACCCATCCTCAATGACATTGTTACAGAGCCGACAGATACAGTTTTCTTCAGCTAACAATCCTTCACAATTCCTTCTATGGTCAATGCTATCGGATCGTTTTCTGATACTCGCCTTTGCTTGTTGATTATGTTGTTCTTGGAAAACTACGCCTCCATCTCTGTCATCAGAACCCATTCCAGAACCTCTCTCGACCTCCATGGTACTCTCGCCGGAACAGACTGCTCTGGTCAACATCATGGTCAACAGGAAAATCCGGATCACAGTCTCTTGGGGCAAGTCCATCTTGTAGGAGGAAACGGAGAAGAATGAGAAGGGGGAAAAAAAAATAATTTGAGGGAGAGGGGATGGGAAGTTGGAGAAAAACAATAAAAGGGAACAGGGGATCGACAACTGCTTTTGGTCTTGTGATTTTTAATGCTCAGGTGCCGCCTCAGTCCTCCTGGAACAGACACTCCAGTGATACAACCTCTACCGTCTGTTCCTTATCACGGGGCCTCTCTGGATCAGCAACCTTTTTACAGTGGGACGAATGAACCCAAGTCTCTCTCTCAGCAACCTTCAATGCTGTAGTGCTAGTCAATAAGACCTGGTATGGTCCTTCCCATCTGTCAATAAGGCAACCTGAGCGTAGAAAATTCCGTATCATTACATAATCCCCAGGTTCAATGTCATGACAATTACTATCTGGTAAATCAGGAATCACTAACTTCAGATTATCATTTTGATTCCTTAACAGTTTACTCATGTTAATCAAGTATTTTACAGTCACTTCATTGTTACACTTCAAATCATCCTGAGGGTTAATCATAACATGCGGTTGTCGACCAAACAAGATTTCAAAGGGAGACAGATTAAGAGGGGACCTGGGAGTGGTTCTGATGCTGTACAGTACAATGGGTAAAGCTTCTGGCCATGTCAATCCTGTCTCTGCCATCACTTTACTCAGTTTATTTTTAATAGTGCTGTTCACTCTTTCCACTTTCGCACTCGCCTGTGGACGGTATGGAGTGTGCAGCTTGCTATCAATTCCCATCAATTTACACATTCCTTGAAAGACATCACCTGTAAAATGGGTACCCCTATCACTTTCGATAATTCTAGGGATACCATATCTACATACAAATTCCTGCACAATTTTCTTAGCAGTAAACATTGCGGTATTTGTGGCCGCTGGAAATGCTTCGACCCAATTTGAGAAAACATCTATACAAACAAGTACATATTTCAAATTTCGACAAGGGGGTAATTGAATAAAGTCAATCTGTATTACCTGGAAAGGGCCGCCGGCAGGTGGGATATGAGATGGTTCTGTAGGTATTGCCTTTCCGATGTTCTTTCTCAGACAGGTAAGGCATGACATTGCCCTTTTACTCGCATGAGATGAAAATCCTGGGGCACACCAATATGCTCTTACCAACTTGCACATCCCTTCCTTGCCCAGATGAGTCAGCCCGTGAGCTGCCTCAGCTAAACATGGAAGGTATGCTCTGGGGGCCACTGGTTTACCGTGTTCATCCGTCCAGAGTCCTGAGGACTCCTGACCATATCCTTTTGCCTTCCAGACTGCCTTTTCCTGTGTGGAACACAAATTTTGCATCTCACACAACTTCTGTGTGTTGATGGTATTAAATACCATCAGTTGTGTGGTGTCTGTCTGTCTGGGGGTAGCAGCTGCTAATTTAGCAGCTTCGTCTGCTCGGCTGTTACCAAGTGATACTGGGTCTTGGCTATATGTGTGTGCTTTACATTTGATAACAGCCACTCTGTCGGGTTCCTGTATCGCTGTTAGAAGCCTTTTTATGTGAGCTGCATGCGCTACCGGTGTACCAGCTGCCGTCATGAAATTTCTGAGGCGCCATAGGGCTCCGAAATCATGGACTACCCCGAATGCGTATCTAGAATCGGTGTAGATATTGGCTGATTTGCCCTTAGCCAATTCACATGCTCTGGTTAGGGCGACCAGTTCAGCAACCAGGGCTGAGTGAGGTGGGCCTAGCGTTTCCGCTTCTATGGTGCCTTGGTCATCTACGACTGCGTATCCAGTACACAAGTCTCCCGAGTCTGACTGTCTATGACAACTACCGTCCGTGTAGAACGTAAGTTCTACATCTTCCAGTGGGTTGTCACTGATGTCAGGCCTTGCGGTAAAATTTTGGGTCAAATATTCCATACAATCATGTGTGTCTTCCTTTGTATTAAATTCTCCTTCCCCACCACTCTCATCCTCCACCCTTTGTGCCTGTCCAGGCACACCTGGGAGATATGTTGCAGGATTTAATGCACTGCATCTCCTTATGGTGATGTTTACGGGGGCCATTAGTGCCAATTCCCATCTTGTAAACCGCGCTGATGAGACGTGTCTGGTTTGGGCAGAATTTAACAAGGCTGACACTGCATGTGGTGTATGAATTGTGAGGTTGTGACCTAGCACGACGTCTTCGCTTTTCGTTACTAGCAATGCTATCGCAGCAACACTTCGCAAGCATGTGGGGAGGGATCGCGCTACCGTATCTAGCTGAGCGCTGTAATATGCTACCGGCCTGCTGGCATCACCGTGCTTTTGGGTTAGTACGCCTGCCGAGCAACCAGCACTTTCTGTTCCGTATAGTTCAAAGGGTTTCCCATAGTCTGGCATACCCAATGCTGGTGCCTGCGTTAGGCACTGTTTAAGTCTCTCAAATGCTGTCTCAGACTCGTCTGTATGCGAAATCCGATCAGGTTTGTTTGAGGAGACCATCTCCTGCAAGGGTAACGCTAGAATGGAAAACCCTGGGATCCAGTTACGGCAATACCCACACATTCCTAAAAATGTTCTGATCTGTTGCTGGGTTTGTGGCAGAGTCATGTCTCTAATTGCTTGAATTCTATCAGCGGTCAGGTGTCTCAGTCCTTGTGTTAGACAGTGTCCCAAATATTTTACCTTAGTTTGGCATAATTGCAACTTGTGTTTGGAAACCTTGTGTCCTGTGTCTGAAAGATGAAACAGGAGCTGTTTCGTATCCTTCAGGGATGCTTCCAATGAATCAGAACACAGTAGTTCTGTACATCCACGTACTGTATTAATACTGATCCACTCACTGGTTGGAAAGACTGTAAACAATCATGCAAAGCCTGAGAAAATATACTTGGGCTATCTATGAATCCTTGTGGTAATCGAGTCCATGTGTATTGGACTCCTCTGTATGTAAATGCAAACAAATATTGACTGTCAGGGTGCAGAGGTACCGAAAAGAAAGCGGAGCAGAGGTCAATAACAGTGAAAAATTTCGCAGTGGGAGGGATTTGCATTAGGATGACAGCTGGATTTGGCACTACGGGGAACTGACTCAACTATTTTGTTAATCCCCCTTAGATCCTGCACTAGCCGGTAACCCCTCCCCCCACTCTTTTTAACAGGGAAGATGGGACTATTGGCAGTGCTGGACGTTCTTACCAGAATGCCCTGTTGTAGCAAGCGCTCTATTACGGGATACACTCCTAACTCCACCTCTGGCTTCAGAGGGTACTGTGGGATTTTTGGAGCTATCCTACCATCTTTTACTTGTACAATTACCGGAGCTACGTTTGCCATTAATCCAGTGTCCTGTCCATCTTTAGTCCAAAGTGACTCTGGTATCTGAGATGTCATTTCTTCTACTTGGGAGGGAGTCCTATTTGTCATAATGGTATGTGACATTAATTTTGACGGGGAGTCTAACATGTCTCGCACTTCCTGAGCGTGATTCTCAGGTATGTCCAAGAATACACCTTCAGGAGTACAATAAATGACGCACCCCATTTTACACAGTAAGTCTCTTCCCAGGAGATTAGTCGGTGCCGATGCAGCCAGCAAAAAGGAATGCTTGGGATGTAAAGGCCCTATTGTAATCTCGGCTGGTTTGCTAACAGGGTAGTGCTGGACTACTCCCGTTACCCCTATGGCTGGAATTGTCTTACCAGTGGTTCTCATGCCCACTGTCGAATTTATCACTGATTTGGCCGCCCCTGTGTCTACAAGAAAGTTTAATGATTTACCAGCTACATTGATTGCAATTTCTGGTTCACTTTCAAGGCTTGCAATCAATTTTACTGGCTGCAGATTACAGGTATGGCCACACCCCTATTGGGTATGGTGACCTCCCTGAATCCCGCTGGCAGCAACTACTTGTGATGGAGTTAATTGGGAGCTACCAGAGGCTTGCCAGTCTCTGTTCGGGGGATATCTTTTTGTTTCCCCTGTATGTGGCTCATAACTCCGTTTCTGCGGACCCTGATCCCAATGTCGTGTCGTTGTCTAGGGGGTTGGTATGAGTTTTGTGAATTCTTCACTCTACAATCTCGTGCCATGTGTCCCTGTTTATGACAAGAATAACAAGTAACCACATTTGACTTACCCACAGGGTTTGGTTATATAAACAAAGGCTGCCTTGTGGTCAGGGCCTGTATACTTACTGCCATTAACTTATCACCTTGTTGTTCCCTGTGTCTGGTGATGTTCCTATCGTGATCAATAGCAGCCTCTCTCAAAGTAGCCACAGACAGACCTCGCCAACATGGTTGTGTGGTCTGTACCCTAGTCTTCAATGACTCTTTTAAACCATCCATCAGTACCGATACTGCTACTTCTCGATGGTTTATGTTTGTTTTAATGTCCTCTATGCCTGTGTATTTTGCCATTTCTGATAATGCTCTGTGAAAATACTCTGCAGCTGTTTCTGACTCCTTCTGTTTAATGGAGAATATTTTGTTCCATTTAACTACGGCTGGGAAATACTCCTTTAACTGTAAACTTATTCTTTTTACATTGTCTTTGTTGTACACTTCTGTAAGAGGTACATCCTGATCTAATCCACAGTCAGCTAAAAATTGAGCTGCGTCGACATTGGAGGGTAAACATGCTCTCAGCAATATCTGCCAGTCTTTATTGTTGGACTCTACAGTGTTACCTAGGTCTCTGATGTATTTTTGGCTGGCAACTAAGTCTTTTCTAGGGTCAGGGAATTCCGACACTATGGTCCTTAATTCCATTCGGGAAAATGGGCTGTACATGGCAATGTTCCTAACAGGAGTGACTCCTGAAGTGTCTGTTTTCCCATTTGGAACTACTATTACCTTAACAGGATTAACTCTAACAACCTCATTCTGTGTAGATTCTACAGGCTGTGGTGAAATAGTTTCAGCATAGTGTATGGTGCCGTACTTACCCGTTGATACGACCTCACCTATCCCTCCGCTAGGGGCCTTTGTTACTAATCTCGGGGGTGGAGCTGTGCCTACTGTGGTCTCTGCTATGGTGGCTACTAGAGAGAGCGCTGAAATTGTTGCCGATTCGTCCTCTTGATCACACTCCTGAGGAAAGTTCAAAACAGGGTACAACTTGCACGGGTTAATACTTGCATTGGTTAATTGGTTAACATTATCTTTAACATTTACACAGTTGCTAAGTGTTTGTGTGTTACACCTTAGTGCGTCATTCTCCGCAACCAATTTCTCTCCTGATATGTATGGTGGCGGTGGGGCCGTGGCTATCAGTTTTCTGATCGAGCCAGATCCCGCCGCCTGAGCCAATCCTCTCTGTATGTCACCCTCTTGTTGCCACAACTGTAAATAATCGTAATGTTTGATTCGTCTCTTGGCTGATTTAATGAGACATATCCTTCTCCTTAAATTCGTTAACACTTCTGTGCTGAAGCTACCTACTCTTGGGAATTTCTCCCCGTCATGTACTGTCATTCTCTCCCATTCATCACATAAAGCTTCTGTGTGACTTCCGTATTTCTCACACATTATGTACCTTGCCGACCCGACTGGTCGGTTCACTGAATCAACCCGAACCGAGGTTGATCGCCCCCTACCTGAACAAGTGGCCCCCATAGTTCGAAGGTGTTGCTTTATTCAGCCAACCCTTACGCAAACCAAAATGTTCAAAATAGGCTGACGGTGGCGGTTTACCGAGTACCCCACTCACTCGCCCACGCCGACCAATACGACCTGATCACACCGATATGGTGCTGGCGTACTCGACCCAGGGCCCCTGCGACCTGAACCTCTATTTACTGGAACCTGCGAGGGTGATCCGAAGAACACTTACTCTTTCCAGTAACTATTGGTTGTTGGATAGTTCCTGAGTGAGCAGCGAACCTCCCTTAAAATAAAAAAAAATTACACAAATCACGTTAGAATGTACAAATAGCGTTTATGACCTTCGTACACAAATAGTACCGGTCAGGTTTACTAATGTACACAATTACGTGCGGTACAATCGTTCAGCACATAAGCAACTAATCTTATGTACGGAGCGACCAGTGGAATCGAAAATTACGGCTGCGAATTCCTTCAGCCAGAGCTTGTATGGCCTATATGGGTGTTGCACCAACCCTTTCTTGGTGTTGTGCCTGTGGACTGTATAGCGGACTTCCTTGTCTGCTGTACCTAAACCTGCTGGTCTGCTATGACCTCCTGGTCTGTTACAGTATGACCTCCTGGTCTGCTACACTCTAATGCTCAAATTGTATGTTTTAACCAGGGATGCCTCCCTAGCCACCATGTACGTCACTTACACGCATGTACCTCACGAGAACTCGACTTTTCTTGTGGTTCAACCTCAAAAATTGTAAAAACAAACACTCACTCACCACATATACACTTTTGTTTCTATTTCTATTTCTGCGCAGAAATTTCTCTTTAGACCAGATGTGTTACAAATTAGGAGAAGGATCTGTTAATTTAAATTTCGAATGTAAAAATAGATTTGCGCGATTTATCGCCTTGCGTTATTTACCGCGTTGCGCTATTTATCGCGTTGAAAAAAAAATTAACACTTGTGATTTGAGTTACGTGGGCGTACCCGTACGCTCCGTTGCGTAATATACGCTGCGTGCGTCGGCCCTTGGGTTGCGTACGCAAGTCTCAGTCCTTTGTTAGAGACACGTGTACGCAAAGCAAAGATCCACCGTAACACAATTTATACGTTTATCAATGTAGATGATCCTTTATCATCTACCGCGCACCACACTGACTTCGCCTTGTCTCTCAGGCACAGCTGTGTTTGTCTATACTTTAACTATATTACCTTTTTACTCTTAAACTATGAAATAGCGGCAAATCTCTCTTAGCACGTTTATCAATTATACAATAGCAAACAGGAGAGTGATATATGAAAATACACGAATGAAAAGAAATGCAGATATGCGTGCGTGTGTACGCAAGACAGAAAAATAAACAATTTTAAAAGAGACTAGCGTGTTGTTCTTACCTCCGGTTCCCGGATTCCTTCAGCACCCTTTACTAAGAGAAGCAGACGCTTATCCAAACAGCACTACGAGGAATATGATCTCCCGCCCTTTGCTGCTGGATAATGTCTGCTGAAATTACCTAGTGCAGATATGTGAAGGACGGGCGAGCCCGCAATTGATAAAGCTAAATATTTATCTTATATAATACCCTTTATGAGGTCTAAGAACACTGTACGCTATCTACGTATGAAGTACCGTAAGGGTACGCACGTTGCGTAACAATCGCTTAGCCGTAGTCGAGACGCTCAAGCGTCACGTTCGCTCACGGCCAAGAGATCACAGGCAGGCACGCTATTGGCTGCTGACTAACGTAATGATTCGCTATAGCGTAGCGGACGCTCGGGACCACGAGGAGATCACCAGCGGCGCTGACGCTCACAATGTTAAACCTTTGTATCTAAACCATAAACAGTGTATTGTGCAGTAAAACCTTAGTGTAATGATAGAGTGTAAATGCAACACAGTATAACCTTATTACCTTTAAAGCTGTTCTAGCGTCACCGACGCTCTGAGAATACTTAACACTATAAGAAATACACAGATACCGTGCTCAGGGTCCAACGCCTAATATATATATTATGAATGATATACTTGCAAAGAATTAATACAAATACAAATCATACACTACAATATAACATAGACTACCTAACCAGATAACTACACATGAAATACAATACAATTACTATTTAAGGGAAAATAAGAGAGAAAGAGGAGAAGAGAGAGAGAGAGAGATTGGCCCACAATAACAAGAAGATCAATATAGTTGCGGAGAAACACTTACGCACAAGGGGAAACGATCGCATGCGCCTCGATATCCAGCTCCCGATTATCAGCAATGAGAACCGTTGAAGAGAGTGAACTGGATATGGTCGGCCTGCCTATTTATGCCCCACACACAATACAATTCAATGGTCCCTACAATCTCATTGTTCATTGGACACAGGAATTCGGCTTCGCATTATAACAAAAGGTCATAGGTTGATTCGTACAGGTGGGCTGTGACTGCTTCCAACTGTTCAGGTGGGTGGGATACTGGGTTTCCCGCCGCATGACTAAATAAGAACAAATAATAGTAAATGGACATAAACTTCTTATGTCCATAACTATTCGCACGAGCGATTAATCCGCTCCAAACCAACACCGGAATATTGCTATTTAAATACTCTTCCGATGGGTACCAAACACCACTGTATGACCCCTGTTAGACCCTTGGTACAATACAAAGAGGGATCTCTCTGTTCAGGAACATGCTATGTTAACTAAACTTTCAGAATCTATCAAAGGGACCATGATCTACAAAATACATTATATAGTGAAAATATGTAATGATTGAGTCGCACGCCACGATCACATAAACTCTACCGTAAATACGCATACCGTGCGCCTGCGGGTGCCCGCGACTGAGTATGCGCACGTACGGGAGAGCGTACGCATGCGCAGCACGGACCTGTGTGAGGTGCAAATATGGTAGTGTGCATAGAGATATTTTTCTGACTTTGACAGACTCCAAATCCAGACCTCCATGGGTTAATAAATTTGATTTCCATTGATAATTTTTGTGTGATTTTGTTGTCAGCACATTCAACTATGTAAAGAACAAAGTATTTAATAAGAATATTTCATTCGTTCAGATCTAGGATGTGTTATTTTAGTGTTCCCTTTATTTTTTTGAGCAGTGTATATATACTGTAGTTATTTATTATTTTTTTATTATATATATATATATATATATATATATATATATATATATCTCCATATAAGTTCAGCACTCTCCTCTTAGCAGTTAACCTCCTGTGAATATAGGTGGTCATTTCGAGTTGTTCGCTCGCTAGCAGTTTTTAGCAGCCGTGCAAACGCATTGTCGCCACCCACTGGGGAGTGTATTTTCGCTTTGCAGAAGTGCGAACACCTGTGCAGCAGAGCGCCTACAAAAACATTTTATGCAAAACAAGACCAGCCCTGAACTTACTCTTCGTGTTTGTTGATTCTAACGTTGGAGGGTTGGCTTTTGACGTCACAAATTACTGCCTTGCCCCGGGTGCCGAAAATCCTAGTTTCGGCCCTGATCCGGTCTATAGATCTGCACTAAAAAGGTCTACAGTCAATAGGTCGACCACTAATGGCCGACATGGATTATGTCGACAGGGTTAAAAGGTCGCCACAAAAGGTTGACAGGGTCAAAAGGCCCACAACTTTTGTTGCATTTACTATTCATGTCACAAACTATTTCCTTTAGCAACCTTGTGGCGTGCGAAGCAAGCCACCGAGCCCGAAGCATGGCGAGCGAAGCAAGACTGTGAGGGTACGCATTTCATCAAATTGACTGTCCATGTCACAAACTATCACCATTAGTAACTTTGTGGCGAGCGGACGCATTTCAACAAATTGTGGTAAAAAAAGTTTAAAAACACAAAACACCCAAAATTATTTATGTGTGTTGACATTCTGATCCTGTTGACCTTTTGACCCTGTCAACCTTTTGACTATCGAACTCTTGACCCTGTCACCCTTTTGACTGTCGACCTTTTGATCTTGTCGAACTTTTGAGCGTCAACCTTTTACTGTCGACCTATTGACTATCTTTTTAATGTTTATCTTCTGTATCACACCCACCACTGAGCTTCACCCAATCCCTTCCCTGTTTGGCCCACCGTCTGATATTGCTCACGGTATGGATGCCCATCAATGGGTGCAAACCATTGATGGTTCAAAATCAATGGTCTAATGCCATCGATGGTAACCAGTGATGGCCATCCCTATGATGACGTGAAATAAAGGCATGGTACTAGGTTTCTGGTACTGCCAGTGAAATGGATGATTAATATAATTCAAATAAAGTCAAATCTTAAAAAATATTTTTTTTTAAATGGCAAATGCTATAGCAGGGTTAGGCAATTTGTGGCACTCCAGCTGCTATGGAACTATACCTCTCAGTATGACCTGAGTATTGCTATTAGGTCATGCTAACAATATGACAGGGCTTGCTGGGATGTGCAGTTCCATAAATTGAATACCCCTGCACTACATCGGGGATATGCAAACAAAATGGTTTACTTTACTTCAGTGATACATAAATAGCAGTAGGCAATTTCCACAGCAGGAGAACAGACCAACAATGCAGAACTCCTGCTATTTGTGAAGAACAGCTGTACAGCAGGATGCTGGTATTTTCCAGTGCACATGAGGCATTGTTTCCATGGCTAGTCTTTCTGATGCATAGTTAATATACACTTACAGCAAGGCCAAGAGGCAGTAATGTTGCTGTTAAAAAATACCCTTCATACTTTTTTGTAGGAAAATTTTAAAATGTTGAGGTCTTTATTGTTGTCATTATATTTTACTCATTTATTATGCTCCACCTTGTCTGTTTTGACTGTATATTACCCTCTGTTCTATGCATATTGCTTTGACTTATCTGTACCTCAATAAAATATATGTTGAAATAAAAAAATACCCTTAATTAACCTTTCTGTATAAATGTCTGTTAACCACATTCTGTGGTATTCCACAAAAACGTGTAAAACCGTCTTAGTAAATGTCAAAAGTATATCATATTAACAGCCCCATAATAGCCTAGTGTTTCCAGCAAGTAAACAATATACATCATGGGGGTAATTCCAAGTTGATCGCAGCAGGAATTTAGGTGGTCATTCCGAGTTGTTCGCTCTGTAATTTTCTTCGCATCGCAGTGAATTTCCGCTAATTGCGCATGCGCAATGTTCGCACTGCGACTGCGCCAAGTAAATTTTCTATGCAGTTAGGAATTTTACTCACGGCATTACGTGGTTTTTTCTTCGTTCTGGTGATCGTAATGTGATTGACAGGAAGTGGGTGTTTCTGGGCGGAAATTGGCCGTTTTATGGGTGTGTGTGAAAAAACGCTGCCGTTTCTGGGAAAAACGCGGGAGTGTCTGAAGAAACGGGGGAGTGTCTGGGCGAACGCTGGGAGTGTTTGTGACGTCAAACCAGGAACGAAACTGACGTAACTGATCGCAGTTGCCGAGTAAGTGTGGAGCTACTCAGAAACTGCTAAGAAGTGTCTATTCGCAATTCTGCTAATCTTTCGTTCGCAATTTTACTATGCTAAGCTTCACTCCCAGTAGGCGTCTGCTTAGCGTGTGCAAAGCTGCTAAAAGCAGCTTGCGAGCGAACAACTCGGAATGAGGGCCTTAGTTAGCAATTGGGCAAAACCATGTGCACTGCAGGCAGGGCAGATTTAACATGTGCAGAGAGAGTTAGATTTGGGTGGGGTGTGTTCAATCTGCAATCTAATTTGCCGTGTAAAAATAAAGCAGCCAGTATTTACCCTGCACAGAAGTAAAATAACCCACCCAAATCTTACTCTTTCTGCACATGTTATATCTGCCTCCCCTGCAGTGCACATGGTTTTGGCCAATTGCTAACTAAATTCCTGCTGCCATCAACTTGGAATTACCCCCTATATACATAAGAAATCACTGCAATTATCCTCTTCCTGTTATATATCCTTGACTTATGATGTTAAGTTGGTATATGACTGGCTCTGTTCTCATCACAAGGGCAGGACTTCTGCTGTTTGCCTGGCAAAGTTGTTGCAAAAACATTTCAGCAAGGTGAAAAGAACAGTCAGTGTAAAAATAGCTACTACAGTATAACTAGGAAAGCAATTTGGCCAAGTACCCAACTAATTGTCTGCTCTCCTATTTCATTTTTCTTTCCTTCAGTGTTAATCTGCCTCCTATTGTGTCAATCTGTGATGAATGTGCAACATTTTTGTTCTTTTAAAATCATGATATTTAACTACTGCTGTACAGTCAATCTGTTCATTTTTAAAAAAGTGACATATTTCATTCTAATGGTTGTTGTTAATGTTATTATTAGGTTTTATATATAAAGCACCACAATATATGCAGTGCCATACATAGCAAACATACAAAACTGGGTAGTGAGTAAAAGGATAACAAATATACATAGTAAAAAATTAGCTTAACACTGAAAAATAATACATACTGTACTAATTTCTACAAATACATCCACATACTGTTGTTACAAATGTGGGCATAATACGGACACATATTCCCGGCCTAGTGCTATAATCCTTTTTGGATAGAAATTTGCCATATGGAGGAAAAGCTTTTCTTTTTTTGCTCTTTCCATGTTTCTTTATGAATTATTATTTGGTTTGTTAACCACTTATCCAGATGTGTGGCAGAATTATACCTCCAACTTGCTTAGGATAACAGCGGAGCAACAGTTTATCCAATTCAATATTGACATACTGCATATATGAATTGGTCTTTTGCATCATCTGCAGAGAAGTGAAAAGAAAAACTACAAAGAGATGAGCAGTATCTGATTTAGAGCCTTATTCAGCTTTGTTAGCAAACCAAAAAATCACACTAATGGGCAAAACCATGTTGCATCGCAGATGGGGCAGATGTTTCATGTGCTGAGAGATTTAGATTTGGGTGGATTATTTTGTTTCTGTGCAGGGTAAATACTGGCTGCTTTATTTTTACACTGCAATTTAGAAATCTAACTCTCTCTGCACATGTTACATCTGCCCCCCCCCCCCCCCCTGCAGTGCACATGGTTTTGCCCATTAGTGTGCTTTTTTTTTTGTTTGGCCTCATACAGTTTTAGTAGCTGTTTTAGCTTACAATTGCGTGCTTGGGACCGCCCAGCATGTGAATCGCTGCCCTGCGATGCAATTTAAATTCAATTGCGATTGCATTGCAGAAATTGAGAAACCTCTGAAAATAGAGGTTGACCCCTGCATACGCAGCCAGGCTGTGTATGCAGGGCGCACCTCCGCCATGTTTCCTATCGCAGGAAACACAGGCGACGTCATTGGTCTGCCCCAAAAATTACCATGACACGCCTGTGTTTACTGCTCCCCTCCCCCTAATGCCACGTCACCGCCCCCAAACACCCACTGCCTGTCAAAAATTTTGCAATCACATCCTTCTGCATCTTGCACATGTGTAAACGGCCAAAAAGCATCCGTTTGCGATTTTAGCAACATAGCAACTAAAGCTGAATGAGGGCCTAAGGCCCTTAGAACAATGGTGGTCATTCCGAGTTGATCACTCGCTGCCGATTTTCGCAGTGCAGCGATTAAGTAAAAAAAACGGCAAAAATGCGCATGCGCATGTTACGCAGCGCGCATGCGCTAAGTACTTTCACACAAAACTTTGTAGATTTACACAAGCTCAAGCGACGTTTTTTCATCACTCGAGTGATCGTAGTGTTATTGACAGGAAGTGTGTGTTTCCGGGCGGAAACTGGCCGTTTTCAGGGAGTGTGCTAAAAAACGCAGGCGTGCCAGGTAAAAACGCAGGAGTGGCTGGAGAAATGGGGGAGTGGCTGGCCGAACGCAGGGCGTGTTTGTGACGTCAAACCAGAAACTAAACTGACTGAGGTGATCGCAATCTGTGAGTAGGTCTGGAGCTACTCAGAAACTGCAGGGAATTATTTAGTAGTAGTTCTGCTAATCTTTCGTTCGCTATTCTGCTAAACTAAGATACACTCCCAGAGGGCGGCGGCCTAGCGTTTGCAATGCTGCTAAAAGCAGCTAATGAGCGAACAACTCGGAATGAGGGCCAATAAGCCACTCTTTCCTACATGCATATAAGTGGTGCCCAGAGGATCTTTGGGAAGCCCTGAACCCCATTCATAACCTTCCTATCACTGGGGGTAATTCAGACCTGATCGCTAGGGTGCATTTTTTGCTGCCCTGCGATCAGATAGTAGCCGTAGGAGGGGTAAAGCCTGTGCAGGTCTGCGATTGCTTTAAAGAAGGGTTATATGAGGTACTGCGCCACTCCTAGATGCGGCTGTAGGGTCTGGGTAGCAGCTGTAGAACAAATGGAGAGTGTACTATAAACACCTCCTAGAGTTATATAAGGTGCAAAGAATGTTCAGCGCTCCCCCTTCCTGAGAGTTTATATATTATATATACACTATAATTCGCTGTTAAATAATATTCACAATCAATAGAGTTAAAAAAATATAATATTTTTATTCAAAGTATATAAGGTTGTTTAAAAAGTCATATGTAAAAAAATGAATTGTTCTCAGATAATTGATCAATTAATTAATTAAGATACAATTAAATTTATGAAGTGTAAAGAGGACCTATAAGGTTATAAAATGCAGTTTACCAATCCTCATACCAAGTTGATGTCAGAAAAAAACTAATAATGAACCAATTAAAAATAAAACTTTGTTAAAAGTAAATAGACCTGTATAAATAAATATATTACAAACCTAATACCGGTATACAAAAACAGACATGCAACACAGATGTGGACACAAGTGGAGGCTGCAGTATTTTCACCTGTGGGTACACTTTTTAGCGTTTTACCCCATTAGGTGCATGTAAAGTCTCTATAAGGTACAGTCTGAATTTCACCTATGGGCAGTCTGTGGTTGTAGCGTGATTGGATTCACTTAAATCTTTAAAAGCAATCAAAGGCTCCTGGAAGGTACTAAATTCCTTGCATGGAATAAGTCCTGTTAGTACCTTAATCCGTTGGTGGAGTGGTGAGGTTCTCGTGGTCTGCCGGCAGACACCCACTGCTCCGTGTCTCTCTGTCTCCGGACTCCGTGCAGGGATCGATTGTTCCGCAATCGTCGCGTTTCGCCTTGGTATAGGCTTCGTCAGGATGGCTGGATAATCGATTTCACGGATCCCCTCCTCAACATCAGTTTGTGCAGTCTCTACGCAGCCCAGGACTAACTCAGCCGATGCGATTATTTACTGCTGACGTCAGACACCCTCCCTGAAAACGCCTGGTCCCTCCAGCGTTTTTCCGGACACTCCTGAAAAACGTTCAGTTGCCACCCACAAACGGCCACTTCCTGTCAATCACCTTGCAATCATTTTTTTCGCACTATCCCGTCGCTAGGCACCGATGCCCGGTGCTTGTGCGACGCGCCGGCGCATTGCGGTGCATACGCATGCGCAGTTCAGATCTGATCGCCCGCTGAGCGAAAACGCACAGCAGTGATCAGGTGTGAATTGCCCCCAATGTCATATGCTCCTATATGTTGTAGTGTCCACACCACTAACTCTCCCTGAAACTGTGCTGTATTTTACAGAGAATCAGGAAGATCCCCAATCTACCTGGCTCCTGTCTGGCTGGGGCAACACAGTGAGATGTCATTACTCTCCACCAGCGGTGCATGTGGGCGGGTATGGGTGGGTACAGCGTACCCTTAAGAATTTAGCCGTAACCACCGCCGCTGGGCCACCGCT